>NW_020312272.1:0-21849 GCF_002999335.1 Cyclospora cayetanensis | reverse complement strand
GGACCAGTGGTACCAAACACCACCTACGACACATTGGCTGCTTATCCGCACCCACACCCAAACCGCACCTGCCTTCCACAACCCACTGGCTACACGTCGTCAATGCAGACTGGCAGTAGCAAATGCGTATCATCAGCGCAAAGGCTGCATTACGTACAACAGCGAATGATCAAAGAAGTCGAGCAAGTCGAAGGTGCTTAGGCTCTCCTGTACAAGCACGCCGCTAAGAGCTCCAATTTTCCCTTTTACCCTCTGCCACTGCAATAGATAACATTGCCCCGTGCATGAAAACAAACTCATACTGCAGTGGGTAGGCTACTGCTGTTCATGCGCCTACACATAACAACAGTGCTAACCATCCCACTGTAGCACACAAGCTAGATGCTGGACTGAGCCTACATGCATTAGCTGCAGGAAAAACTACAGCTTACGTCTAACACCTTTGCATGCAAAGAGCGCACTGCCCGAGCCATGAGGCGTGCAAATCTTCACCACCCCCCATACCAATTCCGCATCAAAGCGACGCCAAGTGCTAGCCGATGGGCCCGTGCTAGAACCACTCTAGTCTTATGGCCAAGCTCGCATAAGCATTCCATACGCTAAAACCAACGGACCACTTTCCTAAACATGTACCACGCAACAAGCCTCCACATTGTATGAAGCACCGATTCGGCATAGCCCCATACTAACATAAGCGGTTCTATTGTTGCTATTGACATTGTTGCTTTGAGCTCATGCAATACGACACGACGACACCAACGCAGATATAAGCACAGCAGCCCTATACCCACTGGCTTCCAGACAACCTGCCAACTCAGCATCGTACTGCCGAAATCGCCTGAACGCGCGGACGCCTGCCAGTCTCCGTCAACACTCCGTTCCAACACTGAGGGCCATCCTCCAATCGCTAAAATGCTCACTACACATGAAAGCTTGACATACTCGCTGTGCACCGAAGCATGCTTCACACCGCGAGTAGGTGCCGATTTCCACCGCTCCACATGCTCATCCTTTCAGTTAATAATCCACTTACTCAAGGGACACCTTAGTGGAAAGCAAAAGACCTAGAGCCACTAAACTGTACGTATAAACCCATACGAATACACACATGTTGACAAACACAAAGCGATAAAACAGAAAAGCGCGAACGTCCAACGAGTCGCATTTGCTAACCTTTTCTGTTTGCCTCAACGGGCAGGGCGTTAGTCCCCCACCTCCCTTCAGCATAGATAGAACTTGAACTGACGTTCCAGCAACACCCGACGCTTTGCCGTTCACACTGATATTATCGAGATGGTCTCGCACTCTATTCGCACAGCGCGGCAACACCAGGCCACGCAGAGCAGAAACCAGCTATCTCAGCTTCTGAGTTTGTGCCGATACAGCCTGTTAGGGGTGCCAGCCGCATCCCGTTGCCACGCAGGGGTAGGCTGCAGCAACGGGCCAACCCACAACGCACAACTGCCAAGACGCCAGTACTAGGAACCACCTTTTCGCTAGACGCGAAGCAGGAAGCAGCTTCTTGCGTCGGTGCCGTCTCGAGCTCTGCACCCGCCGCCCTCCATTATGCTGCAGCTCAGACGTGAGTAAGCACACACGCTAATCGCTCACTCAGGAGCGTCTGCCAAACTACCCAGTGGTCACGCACAACTCAACATCTCCACCCCATGCTGTGCAAGCACACCTAGGTATACGCTGCCAGACCTTCTAACCTACAACATACACATGCAACACTTGGTGCGCTACTGCTGCACACCAGCAACAGCAAGTATTCTTTCCCCTACACAAGCGAGTCTCCCGAGAACTATGCGTCCCAATCACTATGGACCCAGTGGCAAAGGTGGATGGGCGATATACTGCCTCCAGCAACAAATGGACCATTGCCCCTGCATGACAGCCCATCCACTACCGCACTGTTCCACCTCCTGCGTGCCTTGTGCTCAAGGCCACAACCAAACATGCAATACATGAGCAGGTGATGCCCTTTGCTTGGTCATGGCCATCCAAGTGCTTGGGCACGCGACTCCTCGTGCACACTCGCCGCTTCCAGATGCACGAACCAAGTGTGCTGCGGCAACGTTCCTAGAACCTGTCCCATAAATGCATGCTCTCACGTGAGCCCAACTGCTTTTCCTTTTGCCTCGACGGGCAGGGCGTTAGTCGCCCGCCTCCCTTCAGCATAGATAAAAGCTGAACTGTTGTTCCGGTAACATCCGACGCTTTGCCGTTCACATTGATATTATCAGGATGATATCGCACTCTATTCGCACAGCGCGGCAACACCAGGCCACGTAGATCATAGCACTGCGGTCTGCATGGCGAGTGTGTATAGGTGTGGTATGCAGTTTCTAGATAGTGTATCAGTTATACCCAGTTTGGGATGCTATAGTTAAATGTAGGATGCCGCAAGGGCGCGTGTATCCGCAATCGCATCGGTGCTTTCAAAAGAGGCAATAAGTTGTGAAGTGCCTGGGTAGATACCGCCATCAACTGAGCGTGAATACATGCTGTATTGGCGCAGCCGTGTTGCTGCCACCGATGTACAAACGATACAGTGGTAGCTAGTGTCTCCTGGGTAACGAGGTAACATGAGCACACTTTGCCATTGCCTGACGAGCCAGTGCAGACAGCCTCCTTCGAATGAATATCGATTGCTGTGCAGTCACCAATCCTGAATCGCTCTCCTCATGGCATCCTAGTGTGTATGCAGTTGTGTCGGAAGGCTGACATGGGTTCGAATCGTGTCCTTATTGCGCCTGCTCCGCCCGTGTTGGGCAACGCGTGTACGCCGTGCACCTCCTGGCGGACCCGCTGTGTGGTTCAGTTTACCCGTGAGAAACTCTTGCAAGCCTACAGCCTACAGCATGGGTAAAACAACTTTGCTCCACTGTGCCTGTACAAGGGACACGATATCTCTTTGTGTTTATACATTGTGTTGAGCAAGTAGCCAACACTGTTGCTTCTGGAGTGTCCTCTCTTGCGTAAATGTGCTGCCGTCATCAGTATATTGTGAGTGACCGGTAGGCAACTGTCGAATGCTGTGATAATATGCACATTCAGGCGTACAAATAGTGCTGCGCATAAAACCATGTTAAGGAGATCGTTCTAAGAATTAGTTTTTTTCTGCTAGATATAACTGCATTGTGGGATTGTTGTATTTATCCAACCCTCACAAAAAACGCGGATTTATGAATTAAGACTACCAAATAGAAGAAGCGTATGCAAGCCTCCAGACCATAGCAGGTCTTGATGCCCACTCGAGTGCAGTAGCTGGACATGTCGGCGTGCATCCGCACATACGGCCTTCGTGAAGCTTCACCTCAAAACTCACATCATAAACTCAGCTCTTTTCGAGTAGCTTAATGTTCGTCCTGATCACAGCAATTTGAGCAAATGGTAGGACAGTGTCTGAATACAGAGTGGCTGCTGGGTGCATTTTCAACCACTCGGGGCCGACGTGCTTCACTCCTTCGGAGACCAAGAGCCGCCTCCAAACACACAAAAGAGGAACGTTGGATAAACTCCTGCCCTCAGGCGAAAGGCTCCTATTCACGGAAAGGACGATCTAAAAGCACTACAGTTAGCATCATCGCACCTTTCAGTGTACTGCAGAAAAGCCAAAAGATCAGCCTCCATCCTCCACAGGAGTAGAGAATGCATGCCACTCAGTGTCTCAGAATCTAATCAAACCCAGCAATACAGTAAATGATCCAAAAATTGTGTGTTCGAAAAGGCTGGAGATGGCGAAACCATTTATAGGCAGACAGGGAGCGCTTCGTTTGTCACACATTCAAATAAGCGCTGACCCCGACGAAATGGGCCTTTCGATAGGGGTAATCGTCCGCAATTCAAGTATTATCAAGCCTTGGCCTCGGTGGCAACAATGCAACCTGCGCATCTCTCTCATGTGAGGTCAAGTGCATTTGAAACACGCTATTACTTAGCTGCGCTAAACTAGGGCACTTGCAAGCACACCTAAGAGATCTCTAATGAACGCCAATAGGAGCACGGTAAATATTTATTTCTTTTTACTTTCTGATTTGCGCCATCTCTCCCTTGAGAATCCACTGAAGCGGAATTCAGTGGTCAGTAGCTGTGTATACGTGTAGAGGGTACACATTACGAAGACGACTTCAGCTACTCACGGCTTTTCTTAATGTACGAGTACAGCACATCGTGCCAAAGGCACTCATAAAGGAGATCCACTGATTTGAGAATAGCATCAGTGTAAGAACCACTGGCAGCATCCGTGATGCCGACGCCTGCAATGACAACAAACCTACACTGAGCAACAGAAAACAGGGTGTGGCACTCACTGTGGTCCGCGGTAGAGCGATCTGCCAGAGATAGGTGCATCGCATTTATTGATACATTGAAGGAAAAATATCAAATATTCGCCGCGGTTCTACTCGTTGTGTATCAATGAAACACTATACAAAAACGAAATCGCATTATTCCTTGCGCGCACACTCAACGTACACCAAGCAGCCAAGCACGAAGTTAATAGCCTAGTGAAACTGAGTCTACAGGCGGGTTGAATACTTGACGCATGCATTAAAGTTATTGGATCACGTGCTGCAGCCACATTTCGGAACTCGCTAAACGCATACTGAGCTGGCGTTGTAAACGTTTGCCTCAGCAGCCAAGCCCGCTGAAGGCCCAACGCATTTTCAGCGGAATCTTAAACAGCTTCGCTGTGGGTGTTCTCAAATGTTGTGGTGTGGATCCCGAGAGGAAGCCCTACAGTTTTTCGACGCAAGCTGATTACTCAGTGTTCTACCATGTGCCTGTGCATGCTTCGTTACTCTGCCGCGATTCACTTTGCACAGATACATCGGCTCTGGTGCTGGTCTTACGTGCAGCACTGATGTATCAAGACAAAGTAGCTCACCAGTACCAGTAATTTGCATAGGTGTACTGCAAGTCGTTTGAAGCTCTGTCGAACCGAAATCAACAAGGAGAAGACAGGCCTATCAAGCCATACATACTCACTGAATTTCGTTGCCTAATTATCTGGAGACGACAGAGAGCTAAAACCTTACCCTGTACAAGTATCGAGTACACCAGATGAGCTGCTATTCATCATGACGAATAACTTCCTCTCTTTTTGCAAGGGCATCAGGACACTAGCACCAATCAGAACGATGCGCTGACTGGCAGGGGCGCTTCATAACATATTCTTTTCACCTGTTTCGAGAATGCGCGTAGCCAGCACTACACATTCGAACAGCTAATTGTGTGCAAAGGCGCATACGCAAAGGGCGGTGGAAACACGACGTGCAAATCCTGCAAGCGTTTCTGTCATAACAACATGTTACTCCGTTCAACGCTAGCGCACTGGAACAGTGGCGGCCTTTTGATAGCATTGCATCAGAATTCCGGATGCTCGTCAGACTCCTGGTATCAGAGAGCATCAATGCACTAGCTGTCAGGGTTTCCCGCTGCTTTCCACAAGTGCATTGCGAACTAGCGAGAAGCTACTTACCAAGTAGAGTTGTAATCTCGCATTATCAGTCTCTCTCAGTGGTAGCGGAACAAACCAGTTTTTTCCACTTGCGCGGGCCCTTCAGATAGGAAATACGCCTAAGGAAACCAAGGTCAGGATCATTGTCGCATAGTCTGGAACCCATGTTCCTCTTCGAATATCATCTCCTAGGTAAAACGCACTCCACAAACGCCCAAAATGGTACGATTCTCGAATCCGTTTTACCACGGAATGACCTTAGAAACTTGAGGTCGTTAGGAGATAGAGGATCTTTAAAAGCGTTATTCTAATTCTTTCCACAACAACCTACACTTCTGCTCATTGCCAACAAGCTAAAATGCTCTACAGCCCTCTCACTTCAGGCCTAGCAGTTCCACCTCCATGGAAGTAGCAAGGAGTTGTACTAAACACTTCCTCACATTGGAAAGGAGAGACAAAGCATGGGCTCACTCAGCAGCAGCTTACTTCCTAAGTCAGGTGAGGGCATAAGATGTAACGTGTATTAAAATGAGTGACTAGTTTCGGTTGAGTGCTTTGCGAATATGACTGGCGCTCTTACCAATATTGATGCACGGTTTGGAAGTACCACCACAATCCTACCATCAATCGCAGTCGTTTCCATAACATTATTGCCCGAATATGGCGCTCACACATTGAGAGGTGTCTGGGACTCGAGTATATATATACTCTGTCGGTGTTAGCCAGAACATTTGCCATGCTGACGAAGCAATCCCCATGTGTGATGACAGCCTATAAGTGATCGAAGTCATAAGAAATTCACAACGCAAAATTTACATCTGAGCCGACATGTCTCTTCCCGAGACACCTTCATGCTGTTTTTCTTCATCATATTGGACAAGAAGGCCCCACCAAATTGTGACAGAGGGATGATCTTAGCAGTCCCACATCGTACTCTGCTACACAAGGTATACCATCATTGTTTTTATTGGGGACAGATGGCAGGAGACAGCCGCTCTGTGATCCTAGAATATTCGCCTCGTATTCCTCCTGAGAATGCCAAATCATGCGGGCTTGCACAATGAAGTGATTCGACCCCGCAAAATCTTAAGTACACCATATTACCTCATGCTTCCGAACCGAGACGTATAATTCAAAAGCGGTCATAGATGTGGATTACGCGGTAGAGGATCGTGTAGTTTTCGGTGGGCGATTACCTTGAGTGCCAGTAAATTCTCTTGTGCTGACTCCGTTTACGCGCGCAAAGGACACTTGCTTCTGTGTAAACAAAAGTCATTATGCCATAGTTTCTATGAAGAACAAAATGGGTTGTAAAACTACAAAGAGTAGATTTGGGTGATTAAGGGTTGCCGGTAAATAGCACAGTGTGTCATCTCGGCCATCTGCGCTTAAGGCGGCCGGTACTTCAACCCGCAACTTGTTTCCTTCCAGTCACACGGTGATTCTTTCTCTATAACCTCACACTGTGACTCAGAACAAAAGCTATTTAGGATGAGAGCTGCAAAGCGTTTGCCGATGCCTATGCGTTACTCGTCGTTCTGGTATGCAATTTAACTACTATATGCAGCACTAGCTCTGCATTCAACAACAAAGACTACGCGGCTAGTGGCTGCAGCATACATTTTATAATGCAACATCAGGGTGTTGGTTTCATCCCTTTCCCTGGTCGCACATACTGGAAATTCAGCGTATAAAGTTGTTTATAAGTCGCGAATATACACAATTTTTGCCAAGAATCCAAGAATCCTTAATTTTCAGGGCAAAAGCAGATTGTTCAACCGATGCTCCCGCCGGTGCCGAGCAGACAACACAGTCCAGATCGCCCCTAGAATGCCGCACGCTGTGAACTCTAAGCTCTGGTACATTTAGACAAAAGTTGGCTACACTTCTACCGAATAGTTCTCCTATTGTAGTTTGATGGTAAGCGATCAAACATAGCAGAGGATGCTGACAACTAAAGAGCAATATTTCTTGCTGTTGACAATCTCAACCAACACGTTATTGTGTAATAAACATCGCACTGCTTTTGTAACGCGATATTATATGGATGCATGTTTTCTCCTTTGCGTCAAACACTAACTGCTAGCGATGCTCGAGAGCGAATTATATTTGGTGGCAGGAAAACACTTACACCCCAGTAAAGAACCTGGGTGCAGATGCATGGATGGAAGGGAAACTGGTAGAATTATACACTACGGGCTGCTTGCCCAGGGGTACGCAAGACGTTATTACGGCAACCCCATAATGGGACTAGCATCAGGGCGGCGCTATTTAGCTAAGTACTTTCTGTACGTATTCGAATGCTTTCAATGGCATATCGTAAAAATTGCGCCAGAGGCTTTGTGATGTCGGTTCCCTAGTGCGCTGTGAAAGAAAGGCCACTAATCAGTGCTCCCACGCAATGCCACGAGCTCAAACAGCCACAAAAGTGTACGTCTAGAGGCTGCGTTTCTTTCGACTCTAAAAGGTAGCCGGTGCACCAGAGAATCATGTATCTGAAGGTCCCAAACACGGACCTATATGAGCTTGCAGCACCATGCTTATCACCTACGTTTGACTGTTCTCAAGGGCCAGCCAGCCACTAACATCCTGCAGAACATTTCATCCTTTTAATAATTACTGCTTCTGAAACATAAATGGTTACGTGAAATTGCTGTGTAAAGAACATTCACGAGAGGTGTCTTCTGCATTCCGCCGTTCCGTCAGCTGCGCGGTGTCATGCCCCTGGGAACAGGGTGTAACATTAACCGCTCGCTTCACAAAGTAGTGCGTCCATGAGGCTTCTTCTCCGGCGCTAAGGAATGGCGCAGTACATAGGAGCTCAAGTCTTTGATCAATTTTGTGGACAGAAAGTGGAAAGAAGACCCAGATGTTTTGCCCTGTCTAATCGACGACTGCGGAGGTAAGCTGCGCTTAGACTGGCAAACATGAAAGATTCATGAATATGTCCATATTAACCTTGTTGCTTTCACAGTGGGTATCATGAACTCAAGTGTACTGTCTGAAACAGGAAAATGAATTATATCAGTTGAAGTACCTGAAAGGGTCTGCATTTGTGTCTGCAGAGGCTGCCCCATACGGCATCAAGAATCAATCCTGGTCACAGTGCATACTACATGCAACCGAGTGATTACACGGCAGAGCAATGCAATCCGCGTCCTAGGTTTGGCAGTTACAGTGGTCTTGTATGCTGTCAGCAGCTGCAACCTTGCATAATGCCTGTAAGATACCTTTGCACGAAGTCGGCGTCTAAATGCTTCTATAAACGCAACCACTAGGCAGTAAAAACAGCGCGTGTCCAGATGCACAAGCGAAAAGTGGCCGTTTCACTACTTTAGTGAGCCACAACAGATACTGTTTCCATGGGTTGTGCATATACATTTACAGATGGCCGGCAATCTCCTGCCTGGTAGAGTGTGTGACACGACGCACACACGTAGATCTAGCTGGAGGGTGCTTGCAATTCTGCAGTATGTCCAGTTTTCCAAAGCTATTCAATACATACAAAAACCCTTGGCCTCCCAAATAAACAGCAACTCTAATTTTCTGATTCGAGTAAAATAATCTGTATGGACATAGCGAAGCGTCAGTCCAACTGTTCCGGTAGTATGATTGCCTTCCTATTTATCAGATAAAACCACCCTTGGGAATAACAGCACGCATTAGCTGATCCTAAACACTGAGAACACCCACTTCCTAGATAGAGCCATATTCTTAGCGTGTGGTGCAATTTCGCGTACCACAGTAGCTTTAGCGTATGCAGGAGGTCCATAATTCTGCGCTTCAGTGAACAAAGTATTGCCTCCCCTGTATGGCTGTGCTGACCACAGTCTACCATTATCCATCAACGATGGTACCACACACATATACAGAATAGCTCAGCCCTATCCCTTGTGTATCCACCGAAAACAGCTACCAGTCCAACCCCGATACCTAGTGCACTCCAAATGCGCTCCAAAGAGACACTGCTTCAGCCACAGTACAGCACCTCGCGCAAGATTCCCCTCTTGTAGTGGCAAACAGCCATTGTCTAGCAAAGCAAGCTCTAGACCAATTCACATGATAAGATAATATAGGATACACCCTATCTAGAATTTTCACTGCGTTTTAAAGATAACTAACATACCTTAGAGAATATCAAGGAATAAGTCATTCACTCAGCTAGTAACAGCCGCATCCCCATCGCAAAGAAATGCCACTAAACACATCAGCGAATCCGCGATCGATACTCGCACCTGCAAAATCCTGTTTTTGCATTGCCACTTACAGATCCCCAAACCCGCATTCTGGTGTAAAGCGCACGCAGTCTAGGGAGCCCCAAAGTAGATCCGACTGCTGCTGCGTCAGCGTTAAACTCCATAGGAGCTTTGTGCAGCACGTCCGCAGCTACACGGGATCGCCGACTTACGCAAACAGCTAAGTAAATCAACTCGTATGTGTCATGCCGCTCTGCCTGTTTAGCTGCAATGGTTGGATCATGAACTGTAAGGCCTCAAGCGATGTCTACCTAACAAGCCTAGTAAACGGTAAACATATATGTGCTTGCTTTCAAAATGCCTGCTACACAAAGCCAAGGTCACTGCACAGCAAATTGCTCTTCTTTCTTGATTGAAATTGTGTGAACATCGCGCTCATGCTAGACCTATTCAGGATGCGACTGACTCGAGGCTTTGCATCCGTGTTGACCTTCGACACAAGGCACCAAAAATGCGCGAGTATTTTTCTCGAAGTCATCGCGCTTACCTCAGACCAGGGAGAGCAAGAACTCTTGGGCTGCATCCCTTAATCACACCGTTTCCAACAACTCCGTTAAAGCAAATTGTTGGCATCGAGATAGTCCGCAGAGTAAACCAAATGCGTCACTGGAATATCCATTGACAAACACCTTTTAAGAGAAGGACATTTTAGGATTGCATCACTGTGTGTCTGAGCAGTGCAAAGACGTTTGCGGTAAGGAAATCAACAAAAGGACAGTTGGATCTCCATATACACACCATGCACAATGCTAGCAATTAGCACTAAATGCAAGCAGAATACGGCCCCCCTACTGTGAAATCAACAATTATGGCACGCACTCCTTGGAGCCAGGATCCGATTCATATGCGATCTCACGTCGCCAAAAGCTGGTTCGTAACTCATTACATCCAGAGGCGAAGGCATTACTGCCTATGTTTCACCGTCTTCCATATTGAAATCTTACCCATTCAGCCGGATCGCACCAAATATAGATATCCAGGCCTCAGAAGATAGTGTTCGCCTTCCCAATACACATTTGCTTAACCAATACGAAATGCTGCCTTCAGTCCACAGCATGCTGCAAATAAGAATCATCCAAAGTATTTGAGTTACCGCTAAAAATAGTTTTTGCATACCACGTATTATTGGTAATGTTTGGTCTAGGAGGCACAGAGCATTGCGACGCGTCACGTTCATGCGAAAAAAGCAATAAACCTCAAATACACATGAACACATATGCTCTGCAAAGCGAGTAAACTGTTCATCAGTGGCCCCGTCATTCTACTACAATTGAACAATCTTTCGCGCTCTTATCTGCATGGAGTAGGGAGGCACAAGCGAGCCGGAACAAATGCAGCCGCGAGAAATAAGGCTTTCCAAAAACCGAAGCCACGATGCCGACGACTATCACGTTTCAACAGCTGTGCAGCGTGCTTGTGGGCTGGTGCGCATTATGTATGTATCTGTGTACACAATCAAGATACGTCTTATTTCACCACATACAGGTTAAATGGCATGGACAAATCGCGGATGTAACATGACTCCTAAAGCTAGGGTTGAATGTGTTTCTTGAAGGGCCTCACTAGTTCGTTGCTGCGAATACTACGTCACGCACATTCTATCTCGGTCAAAAGCTAGGTTCCTGCAATGTCCAGTCTGCTACGTTCAAGTCTGCCCATTCACTAAATCATGGGCCACTACACAGCAATCTCTAGCCTTTGGAGTTGCCTGTATGACCTCCAGCTATCACAGAACACTTTACTAGAAGCAAGACATCATTCGTGGAAAATGCTTCTCAAACCACCCCAGGCGCCAACATTTGCGCTCACCCATTCCGTTGCTTTAAGGGTGAATCTACAAGGAGCGCTAAAAGACTTAATTGGTGGCGATGAGCATAGCATACTTGACCACACAAAAAGTAACGCAAACACATGGCTGTTTAACCATATCACCGAGAATTGACGATACACCTCATCGCAACACTTCTGCACCATCCGTCGTCAAGTCAGTGACGAAACGGTGAAAGACCTGAAGGACGAACAGGCAGACTGCCCAGAGGACGCGATTCTCAGACCCTCTGCTGATTGCGCGCAGTCAAGCAAACCAAGAAGTACACTGACATGCACAGCCAGCACGCCTATACAGCACTCGGAAAATGCCACCAAAACGCTTTTCTACACGCCAGGGCTAACTCTCTCAGACCCGCAATTTCCTGCAGCGTCAAACCCAAATCACATGCCCGCTGCTACAGTTCGTTGCCCCTCTCGACAATCCAAAAAGCGTCGTAGCTATATTAGCCCTGAGAAGCAAGTACGGCGCAGCGCTTGAACACCATCTGGCACTGATGACGCCTTGTAAACCAACCCAACGATACAACTCACTTCTGCTGCTTCAGCAAGCTTTCAACACATACGAAGAGTCAAGGCGAGCCAGGCGCTCCCACCCTGCAAGCACATTTGGCAGGAGACAAATACGTAGCAATTCAGAATCTCACATAAATGACTGATCCTACCAACGCACGGTCAGTACACACCACAAAAATCTAAATCACTTCTAACGAATCCAGATAATGCCACTGCCTGTCAGATCTGAACCGCTTTGCTGTGCTGCAGTTAACACGAAATTCTAGAACACTCACCATGACGGCCAACTTCTGAATCTAGTCAGTAAAGCATGGTGATTCAAAATAAGCGCACCTGGGCGTGTCAGGCATTCTAGTTTTCTGAGCCTAATAATAAGCAAAGAGAGACCCTTTGTAAGCACTCCTGACCCTGAGGCGTTATGCTGCGTACAAGATATACCCTGTGGTAAACAAAGATTCATTGCCGCGTTGCTACAACTGTGGAACGATCTCGTGGAGTCCTCCTTGAACAGATGACTCGAACCCCTATGGATTGTGTCAGATATCTAACAGTACATCCAGACTTAGCAGAATAATTGCACCACGTTGGAGATCCGATTAGCACGTAGCGATAGTGCCGTCGCTCAGGCCGTCAGGCTGCCCAAATGCCGACATGGTAATTGATCTCTATCCAATACCTCCCCGTAGAACTTAGGCGTGCCCCTGTAGTGGTCGACAGTTTGTCAATATATAACCACTGAAAGGTATACGGTCCAGGTTCGCCAGGAATCGCATTGCTAACCTCACGGAAACACCTGTGGAATACGGAAAAGAGAACCACGTGACTTTAGGAACAACTCCATTTTTGTGGCTAGCTAAGCTTCCTCGCTAACCCATTGGGTCCATTGTCCAATTCATAGAAACAGAAAGGAATGTGTACAGATCCATATAGGCTGCTGGTCCAATAAAGGCGTGGACTGACTTGGAAATCTAAGTAGGATATTTTCACGTACATTGGTGAGGTACATTTATTCAGTATGTCTGTGTTCTCTCTTTGATGAAGAGCACTCTGTATTTCATCTGCTTGGCGGAAACGATTGTCCCTACTTGAGGCCATCCCGTCAAAAACTGTCAATGGCATTCTCGTGTATCATGTGTTTAACTAAACCACACACTTTTTTAATGAACACAGGGCAGCGAAGAAAAGCCTGTCAAACTATGATATCAATAGCATCGCATGTAGCAATATGTGAAATCGTCTGCGTACACAACCGAACTGCAGAGTAAGCAAAATTTTCTGTTCCATCTATGGCATAAGAAGCTCTTGTCTCCCCTGAACGGCCTATTGCGTATTAAGTATGCGTTTGCCCGTGCCCTTCACGATGAAAACAACAGATGGCCACGACTTCGCCATCATATGCACTGCCAAGTTCCGTGCACCACACAGGTATATTACATCACAGCTGTATACGTGCCAATAAACAAAACTTGTGAAGGAGCATGATGGTGCCTGTCGTGAGAGAAATGACTGCAGGCTATGCAGACCAGTTTTAAGAAGGAACACCGAACTCGGCAATGTACACGATACTCGAAAATACTTGCCAACGTCAATAAACTCTATTTGAAGCAGATGACGATAATAGCTTTGCAAAGCTATTGGGTTTTCTCGTTGTGACTTCGCCCGTCAACATTATGGGTACCTAAATGTATTTCCTGGACAATGCCACACACCCCTGAAACAACCCTCAATGCACGCCGACAGTAAAAGCCTTGTGTGGAGGGCACAAATAGGGTTCGTTGTTTTGCTCTTAACGGAGCTGAAAAGCGGCGCTTGCACAGTGGAACGTGCTCGGTGTTCGATAAACCAATCTGGAGCCAAGCAAAAGTATACTTGCTGCAAGGCGAGGAACTCAACTATTTCATCTAAAGAGCAAAAGGGTCCAGTGCTTTCAAATGCTAAACCTTACGCTGGTACTACTTTGACGCTGTGAACTGTGAGGAAACATGCACGCTAGAAAAAACTTAAGTGCGTTAGTAACACACATGCCACGCGTCCTGTAAGTCTCCATCACACTGCAGTGAGTGCGTTTCTCGTAGGATAGAACCAGGCATGTCACTTTGGAGACGCAAGAATTCATCGCAGAATAGAAATGACATCAAGCACTTTTGAGCCCGGTTTACGCATGGCGCCACTTCAAAAGACCTCCATGCGTTTACTGCGTGCTGAAACGTCAATCACACATGACTTGTGCAAAGGTACTAAACCCAGTAGAACGAATTACATCCAACACTAAAACACGAACACTCCTGTCCAGGCATTTTTAGAGGTAATACGCACTTCCTGAACAATAGCCAACTTCTTCCAGTGTACGCTATACTGCGTCTGGCATCGGTGAACTGTAACAGTGTCTCTAAGCAACGACTTAACCCTTAAAAGCTTCAAACGATCAGAATGTCTTTTCTTATACACCAAGATTTAAAATGTCTGGTCTACAGCTGCATTCGGTTCGCATCCGTTGAAGGCGATTTGCTGCAGACAACATATGCTGATACGCACCTGCAGATTTTGAGACAGATATCTATAGACAGATGCGTGCACACGATAGAGCAAAGCTTCTACGTGGTACATGCTACCTACCAGTATGGAACACTCAGAAGTCACACCAACACCACAATATCTTCATTATTCCTACATTGATTGTATGTGAGCATAGGCTGCACTCTAACATTCGCAGGAATTATTACGTCCGTCTATCAAGCAAACGCAACACGGGATACTTACGTGTTGCTCTTCCACCATAGAGAAACGAGGGGCCAATTATGACGGCTCTCCAAAACCATGTGCTCAAATGAGTTTAATGCACTTGGGATTAGTATGCCCGAGTAGACATAGTCTCAGCAATAATAGTCGAGAAAATTGGGGCTGTTGTTAAACACTTCTCCCGACCGAGAGAGTCCACTTGTCTTGAACGCCACAACTAGATCCACTCTTCACGGCTCGCAAAAAAGACGCATAAAGTCGTTTGCTTGGCTTATTATTCAACGGCCTTGGACCTTCTGCCCATAATACACATAGAATAGAATCTGGGAGATAGACATTACTTATCCACAGCCATCTGTGGAAACACGCTTTGAAATCCTAGGGACACGGTGCATCCAGTGCAGGCAGATTACCTTTCCCCGATGTGCTACAAATTCTGTGTTCAAAGCCAGAAGATGGTGATATTTCAAAGTAACTGAGCAGGGCCACTGGGTGGGGTACTGTGACCTCTACAAATTACCCCTGTGACAAGGGTCCAAGACCGTATAACCACATGAGACTAATAAATCATCATGGGTGAATCTTGAAGATGGCACGGCTTGATGCAATAGAAATGAAGTACCACAAGCATCACTAGGCGATTTATCGAACAGCAGCACACTCGGATACGAATAGTGAGGGTTCATCTGAATCACGAAGCTGCCTAGTTCTCAATTATAAGCGGCCCAATGGCAAGCCCGTATCTAACTATTTTCAGGTAACGCAATGCACAACCTGGATAACATCAGGTACCACCTGCCACATTCTTCAAGAGACAAAGTGGTGTGGCATATGCGCACAGCAGCGTGTGTGATTCCCCTTTCTACTCTCTAGATTTGGGGAGTACGCAGACAAGCAGTTCGACATGGGAAATCGTGTACTGCTGCAGACGTTCCGATCTTTGAAACGTATTGGCATATCTTTACGAGTACACTACCTTGTTTACGCAATTGACAGTGTAAATCACGGGCCACGTTAACGACAGCTCCGATAGAAGGTGTTTAAAATCGTTCTCGTGGATCAACGTTAGTCCTATTACACAAGAGTGCTCGCCATGCGCGATGGTGTAGTGCATGCATGAAGGGAAGAATCGGAGCCACACTGTCCAGCTATCTAGGAACATATATTTAGCCATGAGTTGCCCTCGCACGCAATGCGCATGTAATGAACAAAAAGGGGCAATATGCATGGCGAGCATTCAGAAACAGGAATGTATACAAGCAACTTAGACTACACTTATTTACACTGCAAAGCTCGATTGGCATACAAAATCCTAATGACAAGCGCAACGTACATAGCCAGTGGTACACGAGCTGCTCCACATGTGCGCTGCGCCGGCATTATTCGCACCTCCTTTTTCATAAATTCGGTGGGTCATTGATGTTACTGGCTCTACACAGACACACAACCTTAAACAGTACAAGCTTTCCGATATACAAAGTCGCATGACGTCACTGGGATCAATACCTATCTAATGCCTGTGAATGAGGACACTCACCTGATCCTGGAATAAGCAAGGCTACATCCATGTGCGATGCATCGTAGAGCAGTGGCCACCCCCTATAGGGTTTTTAGGGCTGTTCAATTCGAAACTGTGTGCGCACCGAACGAGCAGGAGGCTCGCATCGAAACATTCCCCCTGCTTGTTACATGGCATGGGCCTGCTCGGTGAGCCTGCTAGGTTTTGGTTTTGCACGTACAAGTCATGGTGAACAGTGCAGCGCTCCCTGAATGGTCTCTTGGTCAAATTGCCCCGGGTTGGAAGAACGAAGGTAACATTGCATATGCTTGGCTTAGGTGTTCATTAGTCATCATGAGACACAACGCTCTCAAAGGGCGGCTACAGGTTTCGTGTTGGAGCGATATCCTGACACCAACGCATCCGCTGTAGCTACGGCATTTCGCATACATATGATGAGCGTCTGTTGGTCTGACGCGATCAAAATACGCTCACATGAAGCAGGATCACAACCAAGTAAGGTTTCAGGTGAGCACTGGCTGTTGCATCTGGTGATGAAGCAATATATATACACATCAGTGCTCAGCTGACGAGAGCCACCGTGCCAAAGCATCAGTGCTAATCTCAGAAACCATTCATCATTAAAAACTTGGAGCAATGTTGCAGCAAGCCGGAAAATTAAGCATCAGAAGGATCTCAAACCTCGATTTAGTGCCAGACGACGTTGCGCGGAGCAACAAAAGTGCATATTGGCCTTTCCTGGCAACTTTATTCGCAGTTCGTACTGGTTTCTGTTTTGAGATTAACGGAGAGTCTATGGAGCTGTCAGTAACCCTCCAGCTCTAAAGCTCACTGCTAGAGCAGCTATTTGCCTGCCGCCTGAACAAAATGCCGATGCACTTTGCGTTTTTTTTTCTGTTCGTAGGTATTTTAAGTATCACGACTTCGGTTATCGCTCGCCCACTGCCCCATTCCCGGCGTTAACGACGCTTTTCCTGCCATTTGCCCACGTTTCATACAAAATGATAATAAATGAACGAGCTCCACAAGCACAACAGCAACATCATCACAAAGCAAATAATTGTTATACAATAACACTATGCGAATTTGAAGTCTTTTAGCATGCATGACCGCCTCATGTCGAGTTTCTCAGCTGTCAACGGGGGGGCACTTACGCGTATGGAGCAAGTGACTAGGCCTGCCTCTGGTCTCTTCCTTTCATTCCCATCCATAACATGCGATGCTAGCATTACTACCTTTTAGTCAATAAAATTGACCTGGTGATATGTGACCATAAATGCACCTAAGAATACCTATCGCGTCAACGTTTCCCAATAAATGTGGCTACACACTGGAGATCATCGTACTGCCTAAAGCGTACAAGTATTCTGTGGTGCGCGAATGTAGTCAAAAGGCTATCGCGCTGCAGTCACACATATACGATAATTACCCTTCCAACGCGTGGAAGCGTACACCCCCGACTAGTAAGTGACAAATAGGAGCATTTTGGTAGTACAGAAAGCACCAAAATTTGGAAAGGCATCACCCTATCACATTTGGTGCTACATTGGACCTAGGTGTATGCAGACTATTTTCGTGTATCCCCCATATCGAGTCGTTTTGCTTTTACCAACTTTACGTCACACTCCTGTAGCCCATGACGTATAGGCTTAACGTAGTCTGGCGAGAGCATATCAAAACCACCTCCATTTAGGACTCTTTAGCTCAGTTGCGTTGCCTCAAGCATCAGACTCTGGACAACATATGTATCAATTCGCTTTCTGTTATTTTGCGCATTCCGGCATGACCAGGAGCATTCCTCGGGTACCTCGCTGCAACCGTAGCTGTTCCAGCTGCCCTTTTTCACTGAGACCCTACCAAGTGAGCACAAGGCGCCCATACCGAATCTTGTGCTCATGGGTCGCTACCAAGCTAGACCTCTTCTTCCGAATGATTAGTCACCTCGTGCGTCTTCGTTTTGGTATATCCTTTGTTTACAGCTTTACTAAAACTGAGCCCAAAAGCTCTAAGCAAATACAAAACACCCTACTCAACAACCAAGACATCTCTGTAGCACGATTGGCTGTTTTCTGAGCCGCTGCGCAAGGAGAGTACCAGCGTTCGTGTGTCGAACCCTAAAAACTTCCCACGAATAATAATTTGCCAGGGGAACAACTCTACCACAAGAACCCTCTAGCATGGTTGTTAAAAACTAAAACCCAGATTGGGTGTACTCTGCATCAAAAAACTAGTGTCAAGACCATGTAGCCGAGGACAGTGCCAGGTTCCACTGCTGACCCGTCTTAGAGAAGAGGCGCCTGATGACATACCCTGAAATATCAAACTCTCGATGAACTACACAGGAACGTCGGCACTGGCGAGGGCATACGCGTCCCTACGAGAATCTTTCAAATATACATTCAGTGGTGCCCATCGTTGTCTAAAATGCAATAGACTACAAAGCTGTAACGAAGAGGACTCGTCATTGCCGCCAGTGACTAAGGGAAATCTTGTAAGTGATATGACTCCAAGGCATGCATCACTAGGTTGACGTGCACATGCTTAGTATCGTTTCTCATAGGGTTCCACTTACGCAAGCTTCCTATAATCAACAACTACAAGCCTAATAGCCGAGTCCAGCGGAACGGCAGGGTATACAAATTATCACCAACATCTAAATATCAAGTACACTGACAATTTATACTGCCGCACTGAGTACGACCCTCCGAAGCGCATAGCACTACATCCAGCTGCCATTATCAGTGCATCAGCTTGTTCGCACAAGCGATAAACCAAGATATACCTATTTCCACACCATACAACTCTACCCAGGCAGTTCAGCTGTATACACCAGGATCCGCAAGACATGCTACTCTCCGCAGATTTTATTTCATTGTGCGATGCACTTGATCCAGCATTACTTGACATAGTTATCGTCACCCTGTGCTAGTGTGCAACATCGAACCGCATGGAATAAAGGGATTATACAGCTTACACATTTGCAAGCAGGGGAAAAATAGGGCAACAAGTAAGCTGAACTGTCAATGGCAAATGTAATGCAAGGTCCAGGGCAAAATCTCCTTCGTTGTGGCGACTAGCACGTATCTGTTTCGACTTCACCTCTAAGGCTAAAATGTAGCTTGAAACACATAGAGGAGTCTTAACGGAGTAATATACGCCAGGGTACTAAGTGAGCGGGGTAGGCTTACTGCTGTAAGGGCTTACCTTTTATTTTTGGCAAGGCATTCGGTGAAGCCCAACAGTTTCCTGGTGTGAGCATTTTGGGCATAGCACCGTTTTGACGAGCATAGACCGAACGTGCCAGGTTGTGGAGCCATCTATTCACTGAGAGCCTGCCACCTAGGAGGCAGAGGAAAGCATCGAGAACATTCAAAATAAGAGTCGTCAAGCGTCAGTTGCAATGCCTCAGTAGGGAATATCAAAGCTAGAGATGTACAAGCAGTTCACATGCTTCTATGTGCAATGTGTTCGCACTGCAAGCGTAAACAATGCAAGGTGACTAACTTGTACGACGTTATTCGCTTCTAAGAAGTGCACTACTAATTATCCAGTTGTGCTGCTTTACTTGTTTACTTGATGTAATGAATATATGGATGTGGCACAAATTACGCGCCTGGTATAAAGGTGCCGTATACCAACACCTGCCACGAGAAAAGCAGATGCCTATACCTACCGTCAGATGGGACCATAAGCACAAAGAGTCAACGCACTTCCTAAAGGAAAAGTCGATGGGTCATCCTTCTAGCTAATTATTGTATGTACGTCCTCCAAACTTCTGGTGTGTTGCTGTTAAAAACAGCTCTGTGCTGCGCGTGCACATAGAGTTAAGAAAACCCCAAATCTCCCAAGAGTAAGGTGCTATTTTACTTATCATTTTAGTACACGTGCGTTCTACGATCTTCCACCAGAACGACGAGTGTAGCAGGATGCGCACTACTTCGCAGTCCTTGTAGCACTGTTATTTACAACCACACCCTTCCTGATTGTCTGACCTTCTATTACATTCTGAAGGTGGTGAAAGGCTTTTGCTTACACGGTGGGTAGAGCTCTTACTGTACTCAAACATTATTAGAGGCATGGCTGCGGCTTTCAGTGTAAAAGCCTTTTTCAATCGAATTCCTGCTACTCGTTACTATCGTGGCAACCCTGGCTACGGAAGTAACTTGCTGATGGAAAGATGTCCCTTATTTCCAGCTCACCAACAGTAGCTGACTTAACATGTAAGCCGGAACGGTGCCCACTTGGTCATCATCCCTTAGAAGTGTTCCGAGTCAACCGAGACATGACGCTGGTCTAGATAAACCGCTGTCCCACAATATTTCTCACGTCTTCCGGAGTCTACACATCATCTGGGGATACATCACAGAAGTCACGATACCCTACCTATATACCTTGTCCAGCCTGGAAGGCAAAACCATCAACTCGTTTCCATAGCCAAAATTAAGCCATGTACTTTCTCCTGCGAAAAGCTAGTCAATCGGCGTTGCTTGCCCCTTTTAAATGGATCCACTCCCGGAAGGTATAATATCTGTGAACAAGAAGCACCAGGGTAGCACGTTGTATAAATCATTTTCACCAGATTCATGGATTCGGAACGGACAAACACTTGGTACCTGCTAGTCCCCATCCACGTTTGGATCATGTCCAAGCTTCTCTATCAGTACGATGATCAACAGCAGCAGCAGGAGCATACTACACAGCTACTGGAAACCTCTTCGCGCTCCGCAGCAAGTCCTTATGCCCTCGCTGATTTTGGTCTAAACAGTTTTATCCCGACTGTGTTCCATCATGCAAACAGCGGAATACCGCGGCCGCAACAACCTAGGACATTCGCAATCAAGACGTGTTGCACTGCTTACCGCAGTATGACACAAATCTTGACGCGCTAACACAAAAACACGCTCTATTCCATGCACCTAAAATATAAGTTACTCTCACTATTTTGAAGATATCACACAGGTATGAAGGCTCTTGTTTCGAAAGTCGCGAAGCTGGCAGCGCCTCTTGGAGCAAAACAAAGCTAACGATAGTTTCTGACTTGCTTCCTAGGAATGCTGCGACCAGATACAATCAACAGTAGCATTCTACCTGTGAGCAGGCATCTAGATTAGATCACTAGTAAACTCCTATTTTACCTCTACGAGTGCATGATTGCACACACGAAACCAATTAGAGACGTGACTAGCTGTCTAGGACTCGCTTTTGGTCTTCAAACCTTGAATAGGGTCATTCACCAAGCCATATACGCTTTTTCTGATGGGCATACTAGTCCAGACGGTATATACGACAGCACAGTGAACTACCATAGGTCTGACTGCTCACGAAAAGCATGAAGTTCCTGCTTCTGGAGTCCACTGGCTGGGGCTGCAATATAAGCTGGGATTCAATGTAGTATTCTCATGGAAAGGAATTATCCTCTCAATATAACTGACAGGCGATCGGAGAAGCTCAGGACGAATGGCCCTGAAGGCCGGTTTCGCGCCATAGCCCATGAACTCCCTTCTTATAACATAGAAAGCAATACGAGT
>NW_020312271.1:0-22383 GCF_002999335.1 Cyclospora cayetanensis | reverse complement strand
GTACCACTGGTGTACTAGACATGTGGTGCGGAGTGTTACTGGGTACTAGCAGGCATGCGTGCGTATAGGCGACTTTGGGAGGACGATGCTGAGTTGGGAGGTGGTGTGGAAGCCAGTGGCAGAATGGCTCCCGTGCTTAAATCTGCGTTGGTGTCGCAGTGTCGTATTGCATGTGGTCGAAGCAACAACATCAATGGCAGCAATAGAATCGCTTATGTGAGTATGGGTCTATGCTGAATTCGTGATTCTTATAATGCAGATGGTTGTTCTATGGCATGTGTTTGGAGAAGCGTTCAGTTGTTTTTCAGCAAACGGAATTTTTATGCTAGGTTGGCCGTGAGACTAGAGTGGTTCTAGCACGAGCACATCGGCTAGCACTTGGCGTCGCTTTGATGCGGAATCGATCTGGAGGTTGGTTGATATTTTGATGCTGCATGACTCAGGCAGTGCGCTCTTTGCATTCAGAGTTGTGTGGTGTAGAATGTGGATGTTCCTGTAGGTAATGCATGTAGGCTGAGGCTAGCACCTAGCTTCTGTGCTGCAGTGGGATGGCTAGCACTGTTGTTAGTGCAGCTGGACTGGGAGGAGTAGGCTACACACTGCACTCAAGTGTGTTTCCCTTGTATGCTGAGATATTATCTATTGCAGTGGCCGAAGCTGAAAGCGACAATTGGAGGGCCGGCCGATATCCTTGTTCAGGGGAGCCTAAGCACCTTCGAGTGGCTGGAGTTCTTTGATGTTCCGCTGTTACACTGAATGCAGCGTATGAGCTGATGGTTTTGCATTTGGCAATGCCGGTCTGCGTTGGCCATGTTCAGGCAGTCAGTTGTGCAAGCCAAGTGCGGTTTGGTTGTTGGGGTGGATAAGCAGGCAATGCGTCGTAGGTGTTGTTTGGTACCACTGGTGTACTAGACATGTGGTGCGGAGTGTTACTGGGTACTAGCAGGCGTCCTTTCATTCAATCGACTTTGGGAGGACGATGCTGAGTTGGCAGGTGGTGTGGAAGCCAGTGGCAGTAGGGTTCCTGTGCTTAAATCTGCTTTGGTATCGCAGTGTCGTGTTGCATGTGGTCGAAGCAACAACATCATAGCAGCAACAGAATCGCTTATGTGAGAATGGGATTATTGCGAATTCATGCTTTATAGAATCTGGAGCCTTGTTCCATGGCATGTGTTTGGAGATGTGGTCAGTTATTTCCAGAGAATGGAATCTTTATGCGCGGTTGACCATAAGACTAGAGCCCTTCTAGCACGAGCACATCGCCTAGCACTTCGCGTCGCTTTGATGCGGAATCGATCTGGAGGCTGGTGAACATTTGAATGCTGCATGACTCAGGCAGTGCGCTCTTTGCATTCAGGGTTGTGGGGTGCAGGATTTGCTTGTTCCTGTAGGTAATGCATGTAGGCTGAGGCCAGCACCTAGCTTCTGTGCTGCAGTGGGATGGCTAGCACTGTTGTTAGTGCAGCCGCACTGGGAGGAGTAGGCTGCACACTGCACTCAAGTGTGTTTCCCTTGTATGCTGAGATATTATCTATTGCAGTGGCCGACGGTGAAAGCAACAATAGGAGGACCGGACGGCATCCTTGTTCAGGAGAGCCTAAGCACCTTTTAGTGGTTTTAGTTGTTTGATGTTTCGCTGTTGTATTGAATGCAGCGTTTGCGCTGATGGTTTGCATTTGGCAATGCCGGTCTGCGTTGGCCATGTTCAGGCAGTCAGTTGTGCAAGCCAAGTGCGGTTCGGATGTGGATGTGGATAAGCAGGCAATGCGTCGTAGGTGTTGTTTGGTACCACTGGTGTACTAGACATGTGGTGCGGAGTGTTACTGGGTACTAGCAGGCGTGCGTGCGTATAGGCGACTTTGGGAGGACGATGCTGAGTTGGGAGGTGGTGTGGAAGCCAGTGGCAGAATGGTTCCTGTGCTTAGATCTGCGTTGGTGTCGCAGTGTTGTATTGCATGTGGTCAAAGCAAGAATATCAATAGCAGCAATAGAACCTCTTATGTGAGCATGGGGCTATGGCGAACTGGTGCTCTATACAATGCGGAGGCTTGTCCCAGGGCATGCATTTGCAGAATTAGTTAGTTGTGTCGAGCGTATGGAATGTTTACGCGCGGTTGCCCATGAGACTAGAGTGCTTCTAGCACGAGCACATCGCCTAGCCCTTGGCATTGCTTTGATGCGGAATCGATCTGGAGGCTGGTGAACATTTGGACGCTGCATGACTCAGGACGTACGCTCTCTGTACCCATAGGTGTGGGGTGCAGAATGTGGTTTCTCCTGAAGGTAATGCATGTAGGCTGAGGCCAGGACCTAGCTTCTGTGCTGCAGTGGGATGGCCAGCACTGTTGTCATCTGCAGCCGCACTAGGAAGAGTAGGCTGCACAATGCACTCAAAGTGTGTTTGACTTGCATGCTGAGATATTATCTATTGCAGTGGCCGACGGTGAAAGCGACAATTGGAGGACCGGACGGCATCCTTGTTCAGGAGAGCCTAAACACCTTCTAGTGGCTGGAGTTCTTTGATGTTTCGCCGTTGCGCTGAATGCAGCGTATGCGCTGATGGTTTGCATTTGGCAATGCCGGTCTGCGTTGGCCATGTTCAGGCAGTCAGTTGTGCATGCCAAGTGCGGTTTGGTTGTTGGGGTGGATAAGCAGGCAATGTGTGGTAGGTGATGTTTGGTACCACTGGTGTACTAGACATGTGGTGCAGAGTGTTTCTGGGTACTAGCAGGCATGCGTGCGTATAGGCGACTTTGGGAGGACGATGCTGAATTGGGAGGTGGTCTGGGAACCAGTGGCAGTAGGGTTCCTGTGCTTAGATCTGCGTTGGTGTCGCAGTGTCGTGTTGCATGTGGTCAGAGCAGGAATATCAATAGCAGCAATACTCCCACTTATGTGAGCTTAGGGGTATGCCGAATTGGTGCTTTATACAATGCGGAGGCTTGTTTCATGGCATGTGTGTGGAGAAGCGTTCAGTTGTTTTTCAGCAAATGGAATGTTTATGCTAGGTTGGCCATGAGACTAGAGCCCTTCTAGCACGAACACATCGGCTAGCACTTGGCATCGCGTTGATGGAGAGTCGGTCTCGAGGCTGGTGAACATTTGGACGCTGCATGACTCAGGCAGTGCGCTCTTTACATGCACAGGTGTGGGGTGCAGAATGTACTTGTTCCTGTAGGTAATGCATGTAGGCTGAGGCTAGCACCTAGCTTCTGTGCTGCAGTGGGATGGCTAGCACTGTTGTTATGTGCAGCCGCACTGGGAGGAGTAGGCTACACACTGCACTCAAAGAGTGTTTCACTTACATGCTGAGATATTACCTATTGCAGTGGCCGACGGTGAAAGCGACAATTGGAGGACTGAGTGGCATCCTTGTTCAGGAAAGCCTTAGAACCTTCGAGTGCCTGGAGTTCATTGATGTTTCGCTGTTGCACTGAATGCAGCGTATGCGCTAATGGTTTGCATTTGGTAATGCCGGTCTGCGTTGGTGATGTCCAGCACGTGCGTTTTGCAAGCCAAGTGCGGTTTGGGTGTTGGAGCGGATTAGCAGGCAATGCGTCGTAGGTGTTGTTTGGTACCACTGGTGTACTAGACATGTGGTGCGGAGTGCTACTGGGTACTAGCAGGCGTGCGTGCGTATAGGCGACTTTGGGAGGACGATGCTGAGTTGGGAGGTGGTGTGGATGCCAGTGGCAGAATGGCTGCCGTGGTTAAATCTACGTTGGTGTCGCAGTGTCGTATTGCATGTGATCGAAGCAACAATATCAATAGCACCTATAGAACCGATTATGTAAGTATGGGTCTCTGCTGAATTGGTGCTTCATGCGATGCAAAGGCTTGCCTCGTGGCATGTGTTTGGAGAAGTGGTCAGTTGTTTCCAAAGAATGGAATCTTTATGCGCGGTTGGCCATAAGACTCGAGTGGTTCTAGCACGAGCACATCGGCTAGCACTTGGCGTCGCTTTGATGCGGGATTGATCTCGAGCCTGGTGAACATTTGGACGCTGCATGACTCAGGCAGTGCGCTCTTTACATGCGTAGTCGTGGGGTGTAGAATGTGGTTTCTCCTGAAGGTAATGCATGTAGGCTGAGGCCAGCACCTAGCTTCTGTGCTGCAGTGGGATGGCTAGCACTGTTTTCATGTGCAGACGCACGGGGAGGAGTAGGCTACACACTGCACTCAAAGAGTGTTTCACGTGCATGCTGAGATATTATCTATTGCAGTGGGCGAAGTTGAAGGCGACAATTGGAGGACGGGGCGGCATCTTTGTTCAGGAGAGTCTAAGCACCTTCGAGTGGCTGGACTTCTTTGATGTTTCGCTGTTGCACTGAATGCAGCGTTTGCGCTAATCGTTTGCATTTGGCAATGCCGGTCTGCGTTGGCGATGTATAGAAAGTGGGTAGTGCAAGCCAAGTGCGGCTTGGGTGTTGGAGCGGATAAGCAGGCAATGCGTCGTAGGTGTTGTTTGGTACCACTGGTGTACTAGACCTGTGGTGCGGAGTGCTACTGGGTACTAGCAGGCATGCGTGCGTATAGGCGAGTTTGGGAGGACAATGCTGAGTTGGGAGGTGGTGTGGAAGCCAGTGGCAGTAGGGATCCTGTGCTTTAATCTGCGTTGGTGTCGCAGTGTCGAGTTGCGTGTGGTCAAAGCAACAACATCAATAGCAGTAATAGAATCGCTTATGTGAGTATGGGGCTATGCCGAACTGGTGCTTTATATTATGTAGAGGCGTGCTCTATGGCATGTGTTTAGAAAGGTTGTCAGTAGTTTCCAGCGTGTGGAATGTTTATGCTAGGTTAGCCATAAGACTAGAGTGGTTCTAGCACGAACACATCGGCTAGCACTTGGCGTCGCTTTGATGCGGAATTGATCTAGACGCTGGTGAACACTTGCTTCCTGCATGACTCAGGCAGTGCGCTCTTTGCATGCACATGCGCGACGTGCTGAATGTGCTTTTTCCTGTAGGTAATGCATGTAGGCTGAGGCCAGCACATAGCTTCTGTGCTGCAGTGGGATGGCTAGCACTGTTGTTAGTGCAGCCGCACTGGGAGGAGTAGGCTGCGCACTGCACTCAAAGTGTGTTTCACTTGCATGCTGAGATATTATCTATTGCAGTGGCCGACGGTGAAAGCAACAATAGGAGGACCGGGCGGCATCCTTGTTCAGGAGAGCCTAAGCACCTTTTAGTGGTTTTAGTTGTTTTATGTCTCGCTGTTACACTGAATGCAGCGTATGCGCTGATGGTTTGCATTTGGTAATGCCGGTCTGCGTTGGGGATGTTCAGATAGTCGGTCGTCGAAGCCACGTGCGGTTTGGGTGTGGGTATGGATAAGCAGGGGATGTGTGATAGGTGATCTTTGGTACCACTGGTGTACTAGACCTGTGGTGCGGAGTGTTACTGGGTACTAGCAGGCGTCCTTGCATTCAATCGACTTTGGGAGGACGATGCTGAGTTGGCAGGTGGTCTGGAAGCCAGTGGCAGTAGGGATCCTGTGCTTAAATCTGAGTTTGTGTCGTCGTGTCGTATTGTATGTGGTTAAAGCAACAATATCAATAGCAGCAATGGAATCGCTTATGTGAGTATGGGACTATGCCGGTTTGGCGCTTTATACAATGCGGAGTCTTGCTCCATGGCATGTGTTTGGAGAATTGGTCAGTTCTTTACAGAGAATGGAATCTTTATGCGAGGTTGGCCATAAGAGTAGAGTGGTTCTAGCACGAGCACATCGGCTAGCACTTGGCGTCGCTTTGGTGCGGAATTGATCTAGAGGCTGGTGAATATTTGGACGCTGCATGACTCAGGCAGTGCGCTCTTTGCATCCATAGGTGTGGGGTGTTGAATGTGGATGTTCCTGTAGGTAATGCATGTAGGCTGAGGCCAGCACCTATCTTGTGTGCTGCAGTGGGATGGCTAGCACTGTTGTTAGTGCAGACGTACTGGGAGGAGTAGGCTGCAGACTGCACTTGAAGTGTGCCTCACGTGGATGCTGAGATATCATCTAATGCAGTGGCCGAGGCTGAAAGCGACAATTGAAAAAGCGAGTGGCATCTTTGTTCAGGAGAGCCTAGGCTCTGTCGAATGGCTGTATTTCTTTGATGTTTCGCCGTTGCACTGGATGCAGCGTTTGCGCTGATGGTCTGCATTTGGCAATGCCGGTCTGCGTTGGCAATGTTCAGGCAGTGTGTTGTGCATGCCAAGTGCGGTTCGGGTGTGGGTGTGGATAAGCAGGCAATGCGTCGTAGGTGTTGTTTGGTACCACTGGTCCCCTAGACCTGTGGTGCGGAGTGCTACTGGGTACTAGCAGGCATCCTTGCGTGTAGGCGACTTTGGGAGGACGATGCTTAGTTGGGAGCTGGTCTGTAAGCCAGTGGCAGAATGGCTCCTGTGCTTTAATCTGCGTTGGTGTCGTCGTGTCGTATTCGATGTGGCCAAAGCAACAATGTGGATAGCAGCAATAGAATCGCTGATGTGAGTATGAGGCTATGCCAAATTTGTGCTTTATATTATGTAGAGGCTTTTTCTATGGCGTGTGTTTGGAGAAGCGTTCAGTTGTTTCCAGAAACTGAAGTGTCATGACTCGTTGGCCATAAGACTAGAGTGGTTCTAGCACGAGCACATCGGCTAGCACTTGGCGTCGCTTTGATGCGGAATTGATCTAGAGGCTGGTGAACATTTGGACGCTGCATGACTCAGGCAGTGCGTTCTTTGCATGCACAGGTGTGGAGTAAAGAATGTGTTGTTTCCTGTAGCTAATGGATGTAGGCTGAGGCCAGCTGTTAGCTTCTGTGCTACAGTGGGATGGCTAGCACTGTTGTTAGTGCAGCCGCACTGGGAGGAGTAGGCTGCACACTGCACTCTAAGTCTGTTTCACTTGTATGATCGTAAATTATCTGTCGCAGTGGCACACGCTGAAAGCGACAATTGGAGGACCGAGGGGCATCCTTGTTCAGGAGAGCCTAAGCACCTTCAAGCGGCTGTATTTGTTCGATATATCGCTGTTGCACTGAATGCATCGTATGCCCTGATGGTTTGCATTTGGCAATGCCTGTCTGCATTCTCGATATCCAGTTTGTGGGTCGTGCAAGCCACGTGCGTTTTGCGTGTGGGTTCGGATAAGCAGGCAATGCGTTTTAGGTGTTCTTTGGTACTACTGGTCCCCTAGACATGTGGTGCGGAGTGTTGCTGGGTTCTAGCAGGTGTTGGTGCGTGTAGTAAACTCCTGGAGGACGATGCTGAGTTGGCAGGTGGTCTGGAAGCTAGTGGCAGTAGGGCTCCTGTGCTTAAATTTGCGCTGGTGTCGTCGTGTCGTGTTGAATGCCGTCACGGCAACAATAGAAGGGCTAATGTGAGTATGGGGCTACGCCGATTCGGTGCTTTATACAATGCAGAGGCTTGATTCCTGACATCTGTTTGGAGATGTGGTCAGTTGTTTTCAGCCTATTGAATCTTTATGCGAGGTTGCCCATAAGACTAGAGTGGTTCTAGCACGAGCACATCGGCTAGCACTTGGCGTCGCTTTGATGCGGAATCGATCTGGCTGGTGAACATTTGGATGCTGCATGACTCAGGCAGTGCGCTCTTTGCTTCCACAGGTGTGGGGTGCAGAATCTGGATGTGCCTGTAGGTAATGCATGTAGGCTGAGGCTAGCACATAGCTTCTGTGCTGCAGTGGGATGGCTAGCACTGTTGTTATGTGCAGCTGCACTGGGAGGAGTAGGGCGCGCACTGCACTCAAAGTGTGTTTCACTTGCATGCTGAGATATTATCTATTGCAGTGGCCGACGCTGAAAGCGACAATAGGAGGACCGAACGACATCCTTCTGCAGGAGAGCCTGAGCACCTTCGAGTGGCTGGAATTCTTTGATGTTTCACTGTTCTACTGAATGCAGCGCTTGCGCTGATGATTTGTATTTGCTAATGGCGGTGTGCGTTGGTCATTTTCAGAAAGTGTGTTGTGCAAGCCAAGTGCGGTTTGGATGTTGGAGCGGATATGCAGGCAATGTGTGGTAGGTGTTGTTTGGTACCACTGGTGTACTAGACCTGTGGTGCAGAGTGTTACTGGGTACTAGCAGGTGTGTGTGCTTTTAGGCGACTTTGGGAGGACGATGCTGAGTTGGGAGGTGGTCTGGAAGCCAGTGGCAGAATGGCTTCTGTGCTTAAATCTGCGTTGGTGTCGTCGTGTCGTATTCCATGAGTTGAAGGCGCCAATATCAAAAGCAGCAATGGAATCGTTTATATGAGTATGCGGTTATGCCGAATCGGTGCTTCATATGCTCTAAAAGCTTGTTTCATTGCATGTTTTTGGAGAATTGGTCAGTTGTTTCCAGCGTATGGAATCTTTAAGCGAAGCCGGACATAAGACTAGAGTGGTTCTAGCACGAGCACACTGCCTAGCACTTGGCGTCGCTTTGATGCGGAATCGATCTGAAGGCTGGTGAACTTTTGGACGCTGCATGACTCAGGCAGTGCGCTCTTTGCACCTACAGGTGTGGGATACAGGATACGCTTGTTCCTGTAGGTAATGCATGTAGGCTGAGGCTAGCACCTAGCTTCTGTGCTGCAGTGGGATGCCTAGCACTGTTGTTATGTGCAGCCGCACTGGGAGGAGTAGGCTGCAGACTCCACACAAGGTGTGTTTCATTTGCATGCTGAGATGTTATCTATTGCAGTGGCCGACGGTGAAAGCGACGATTGGAAGACCGGACGGCATCCTTGTTCAGGAGAGTCTAAGCACCTTCGAGTGGCTGGAGTTCTTTGATGTTTCGCTGTTCTACTGAATGCAGCATTTGCGCTAATGGTTTGCATTTGGCAATGCCGGTCTGCGTTGGCGATGTTCAGAAAGTGTGTTGTACAAGCCAAGTGCGGTTTGGGTGTGGGTGCGGATAAGCAGTCAATATGTCGTAGGTGTTGTTTGGTACCACTGGTCTACTAGACCTGTTTGTGCCGAGTTTTACTGGGTACTCGCAGGCGTTCTTGCGTTAAATCGACTTTGGGAGGACGATGCTGAGTTGGTAGGTGGTCTGGAAGCCAGTGGCAGTAGGGCTCCTGTGCTTAAATCTGAGTTTGTGTCGTCGTGTCGTATTGTATGTGGTCGAAGCAACAATATTAATAGCAGCAATGGAATCGCTTATGTGACTATGTGGCCATGGCAAATTCGTGCTTTATACAATGCGGAGGCGTGTTCCATGCCATGTGTTTGGAGAATTGGTCAGTTCTTTACAGCGTATGGAATGTTTGTGCGAAGCTGGACATAAGAGTGGAGTGGTTCTAGCACGAACACATCGGCTAGCACTTGGCGTCGCTTTGATGGAGAATTGATCTAGAGGCTGGTGAACATTTGGACGCTGCATGACTCAGAGAGTGCGCTCTTCGCATTCAAAGGTGTGGTGTCCAGAATGTGGATGTTCCTGTAGGTAATGCATGTAGGCTGAGGCCAGCACCTAGCTTCTGTGCTGCAGTGGGATGGCTAGCACTGTTGTTATGTGCAGCCGCACTGGGAGGAGTAGGCTGCGCACTGCACTCAAAGTGTGTTTCACTTGCATGCTGAGATGTTTTCTTGCAGTGTCCGGGGCTGAAAGCGACAATAGGAGGACCGGGCTGCATTCTTGTTCAGGAGAGCCTAAGGACTTTTGAATGGCTGCAGTTCCTTAATTTTTCACTGTTGCACTGAATGCAGCGTATGCGCTAATGGTTTGCATTTGGTAATGCCGGTCTGCGTTGGCCATGTTCAGGCAGTGCGTTGTGCAAGCCAAGTGCGGTTTGTGTGTGGGTGTGGATAAGCAGGCAATGTGTCGTAGGTGTTGTTTGGTACCACTGGTCTACTAGATCTATGGTGCAGAGTGTTACTGGGTACTAGCAGGCGTGCGCGCGTATAGGCGACTTTGGGAGGACGATGCTGAGTTGGGAGATGGTCTGGGAGCCAGTGGCAGAATGGTTCCTGTGCTTAAATCTGCGTTGGTGTCGCAGTGTCGTATTGCATGAGTTGAAGGCGCCAATATCAAAAGCAGCAAAGGAATTGCTTATGTGAGTATGGGGCAATGCCGAGCTGGTGCTTCATATGATCTAAAAGCTTGTTTCATGGCATGTTTTCGGAGAAGTGGTCAATTGTTTCCAGCGTATGGAATCTTTAAGCGAAGCTGGCCATAAGACTAGAGTGGTTCTAGCACGAGCACATCGGCTAGCACTTGGCGTCGCTTTAATGCGCAATCGATCTGAAGGCTGGTGAACTTTTGGACGCTGCATGACTCAGGCAGTGCGCTCTTTGCATCCACATGCGCGACGTGCTGAATGTGGATTTCCTCTAGGTAATGCATGTAAGCTCAGATCAGCTGCTAGCTCCTGTGCTGCAGTGGGATGGCTAGCACTGTTGTTATGTGCAGCCGCACTGGGAGAAGTAGGCTGCGCACTGCACTCAAAGTGTGTTTCACTTGCATGCTGAGATATTATCTATTGCAGTGGCCGACGCTGAAAGCGACAATAGGAGGACCGAGCGGCATCCTCGTTCAGGAAATCCCAAGCACCCTCGAGTGGTTTTAGTTGTTTTATGTCTCGCTGTTACACTGAATGCAGCGTATGCGCTAATGGTTTGCATTTGGCAATGCCGGTCTGCGTTGGGGATGTTCAGATAGTCGGTCATCGAAGCCACGTGCGGTTTGGGTGTGGGTATGGATAAGCAGGGGATGTGTGATAGGTGATCTTTGGCACCACTGGTGTACTAGACCTGTGGTGCGGAGTGTTACTGGGTACTAGCAGGCGTCCTTGCATTCAATCGACTTTGGGAGGACGATGCTGAGTTGGCAGGTGGTCTGGAAGCCAGTGGCAGTAGGGATCCTGTGCTTAAATCTGAGTTTGTGTCGTCGTGTCGTATTGTATGTGGTTAAAGCAACAATATCAATAGCAGCAATGGAATCGCCTATGTGAGTATGGGGCTATGCCGGTTTGGCGCTTTATACAATGCGGAGTCTTGCTCCATGGCATGTGTTTGGAGAATTGGTCAGTTCTTTACAGCGTATGGAATGTCTGTGCGAGGTTGGCCATAAGAGTAGAGTGGTTCTAGCACGAGCACATCGGCTAGCACTTGGCGTCGCTTTGGTGCGGAATTGATCTAGAGGCTGGTGAATATTTGGACGCTGCATGACTCAGAGAGTGCGCTCTTCGCATTCAAAGGTGTGGGGTGCAGAATGTGCCTTTTCCTGTAGGTAATGCATGTAGGGTGAGGCTAGCACCTATCTTGTGTGCTGCAGTGGGATGGCTAGCACTGTTGTTATGTGCAGCCTTACGGAGAGGAGTAGGCTACACACTGCACTCAATGCGTATTTCACTTGGATGCCCATATATTATCTATTGCAGTTTCGGAAGCTGAAAGCGACAATAGGAGGACCGGGCGGCATCCTCGTTCAGGAGAGCCTAAGCACCTTCGAATGCTTTTAGTTGTTTGATGTTTCGCTGTTACACTGAATGCAGCGTATGCGCTGATGGTTTGCATCTCGTAATGCCACTTTGCGTTGCCGATGTTCAGATAGTTGGTCGTCGAATCCACGTGCGGTTTGGGTGTGGGTATGGATAAGCAGGGGATGTGTGATAGGTGATCTTTGGTACCACTGGTGTACTAGACCTGTGGTGCGGAGTGTTACTGGGTACTCTCAGGCGTGCGTGCGTATAGGCGAGTTTGGGAGGACGGTGCTTAGTTGGCAGGTGGTCTGGAAGCCAGTGGCAGAATGGATCCTGTTCGTAAATCTGCGTTGGTGTCGTCATGTCGTATTGCATGAGGTCAAAGCAACAATATCAATGGCAGCACTAGAACTGTTTATGTGAGTATGGGGCCATGCTGAATTGGTGCTTTGTAAGATGCAGAGGCTTGCTTCATGGCATGTGTTTGGAGAAGTGATCAGTTGTTTCCAGCAAATGGAATGTTTATGCTAGGTTGGCCACAGGACTAGAGTGGTTCTAACACGAACACATCGGCTAGCACTTGGCGTCGCTTTGATGCGGAATCGATCTCGAGGCTGGTGAACATTTTGATGCTGCATGACGCAGGCAGTGCGGTCTGTGCATCCAAAGGTGTGGTGTGTAGAATGTACTTGTTCCTGTAGCTTATGCATATAGGCTGAGGCTAGCACTGTTATGTGCAGCCGCACTGGGAGGAGTAGGCTACCCACTGCACTCGAAGTGTGTTTCACTTGCACGCTAAGATATTATCTATTGCAGTGGCCAACGCTGAAAGCGACAATTGGAGGACCGAGCGACATCCTTGTTTAGGAGAGCCTAAGCACCTTTGAATGGCTCTAGTTCTTCCATGTTTCGCTGTTCTACTGAATGCAGCGTTTGCGCTGATGGTTTGCATTTGGTAATGCCGGTCTGCGTTGGCGATGTTCAGGCAGTCAGTTGTGCATGCCAAGTGCGGTTTGGATGTTCGGGCGGATAAGCAGGCAATGTATTGTAGGTGATGTTTGGTACCACTGGTGTACTAGACCTGTGGTGCAGAGTGTTACTGGGTACTAGCAGGCGTTGGTGCATGTAGTAGACTCCTGGAGGACGATGCTGAGTTGGGAGGTGGTCTGGAAGCCAGTGGCAGTAGGGATCCTGTGCTTAAATCTGCGTTGGTGTCGCCGTGTCGTGTTGCATGTGGTCGAAGCAGCAATATCAATAGCAGCAATGGAATCGCTTATGTGAGTATGGGGCTATGCCTATTTGGTGCTTTATGCAATGCGGAGGTCTGTTCTGTGGAATATGTTTGGAGAGGTGCTTATTTGCGTTCAGCGTACGCAATTTTTATGCGGCCATGGCCATAAGACTAGAGTGGTTCTAGCACGAGCACATCGGCTAGCACTTGGCGTCGGTTTGATGGAGAATCGATCTGAAGGCTGATGAACATTTGCGCACTGCGTGACCCAGGAAGTGCGCTCTTTGCATCGAAAGGTCTGGTGTGTAGAATGTGCTTGTTCCTGTAGGTAATGCATGTAGGCTGAGGCTAGCATCTAGCATCTGTGCTGCAGTGGGATGGCTAGCACTGTTGTTATGTGCAGCCGCACTGGAAGGAGTAGGCTGTGCACCGCACTTGAAGGGTGTTTCGCTGGGGTACTGAGATATTATCTATTGCAGTGCTGGAGGCTGAAAGCGGCGACTGGAGGACCGAGCGGCATCCTTGTCCAGGAGTGCCTAAGCACCTTCGAATCGTCTTAGTTGTTTGATGTTCCGCTGTTGTACTGAATGCAGCCTTTGCGCTAATGGTTTGCATTTGGTAATGCCGGTCTGCGTTGGCGATTTTTAGGCAGTGGGTTGTGCAAGCCAAATGCGGTTTGAGTGTTGGGGCGGATAAGCAGGCAATGTGTCGTAGGTGTTGTTTGGCACCACTGCTCTACTAGGGCTGTGGTGCTGAGTGTTACTGGGTACTAGCAGGCATCCGTGCGTGTAGGCTACTTTGGGAGGACGATGCTGAGTTGGGAGGTGGTCTGGAAGGCAGTGGCAGAGTGGCTCCTGTGCTTAAATCTGCGTTGGTGTCGTCTCGTATTGCATGCGCTCACAGCAACAACATCAAAACAGGCAATAGAACCGCTTATATGAGCATGGGGATATGCCGAATTGGTGCTTCGTTAGATCTGGAGCTCTCCGCTCTGGCATATGTTTGGAGAGGTGGCCAGTTGTTTCCAGTGTATGGAATGTTTATGCGAGGTTCGCCATAAGACTAGAGTGGTTCTAGCACGAGCACATCGGCTAGCACTTGGCGTCGCTTGGATGCGGAATTGGTATAGAGGCTGGTGAACTTTTGGACGCTGCATGACTCAGGCAGTGCGCTCTTTACATGCCGACGCGTGGGGTGTAGAGTGTGAATTCTTCCTGTACGTAATGCATGTCGGCTGAGGCTAGCACCTAGCTTCTGTGCTGGAGTGGGATGGCTAGCACTGTTGTTGTGCGCAGCTGCACGGGAAGGAGTAGGCTGCACACTGCACTCAAAGCGTGTTCCATTTGGATGCTGAGATATTATCTATTGCAGTGTCGGAAGCTGAAAGCGACAATTGGAGGACCGAGGGATATCCTTGTTCAGGAGAGCCTAAGCACCTTCGAATCGTTTTAATTGTTTGATGTTTCGCTGTTACACTGAATGCAGCGTTTGCGCTGATGGTTTGCATTTGGCAATGCCGGTCTGCGTTGGCGATGTTCAGGTAGTGAGTTGTGCAAGCCAAGTGCGGTTTGGATGCGGATGTGGATAAGCAGGCAATGCGTCGTAGGTGTTGTTTGGTACCACTGGTCCCCTATCCCTGTGGTGCGAAGTGTTACTGGGTACTAGCAGGCATGCGTGCGTATAGACGAGTTTGGGAGGACCATGCTGAGTTGGGAGTTGGTCTGGAAGCCAGTGGCAGAATGGCTCCTGTGCTTAAATCTGCGTTGGTGTCGCCGTGTTGTGTTGCATGTGGTCGAAGCAACAATATCCATAGCAGCACTAGAACTGTTTATGTGAGTATGGGGCAGTGCCAAACTGGTGCTTTATAAGATTTGGAAGCTTGTTCAATGGCAAGTGGATAAAGAAGCGGTTAGTTGTTTCCAGCGTATGGAATGTTAATGCGAGGTTTCCATAAGACTAGAGCGGTTCTAGCACGAGCACATCGGCTAGCACTTGGCGTCGCTTTGATGCTGAATTGATCTGGAGGCTGGTGAACATTTGGACGCTGCATGACTCAGGACGTACGCTCTTTGCACCAATAGGTGTGCGGTGTAGAATGTGGTTGTGCCTGTAGGTAATGCATGTAGGCCGAGGCCAGCTGTTAGCTTGTGTGCTGCAGTGGGATGGCTAGCACTGTTGTTATGTGCAGCCGCACTGGGAGGAGTAGGCTGCACACTGCACTCAAAGTCTGTTTCATTCCGATGCTGACATATTATCTGTTGCCATGTCGGAAGCTGAAAGCGACAATTGGAGGACCGAGCGATATCCTTGTTTAGGAGAGCCTAAGCACCTTCGAATCGTTTTAGTTGTTTGATGTGTCGCTGTTGTACATAAGGCAGCGTTTGCGCTGATGGTTTGCATTCGCCTAATGCCAGTCTGCGTTGGCGATGTTCAGCAAGTGGGTTGTGCAAGCCAAGTGCGGTTTGGGTGTTGGGGTGGACAAGCAGGGGATGCGTCGTAGGTGTTGTTTGGTACCACTGGTCCCCTATCCCTGTGGTGCGGAGTGTTACTGGGTACTAGCAGGCATGCGTGCGTATAGGCGACTTTGGGAGGACGTTGCTGAGTTGGGAGTTGGTCTGGAAGCCAGTGGCAGAATGGCTCCTGTGCTTAAATCTGCGTTGGTGTGGTCGTGTCGTATTGCATGAGGTCGAAGCAACAATATCAATAGCAGCAATACAAGCGTTTATATAAGTATGGCGATATGGAGCTTTGGTGGTTTTTATGATGCAGATGGTTGTTCTATGTCATGGGGATTGAGAGGTGGTCATTTGTATCCAGCGAATGGAGTGTCAATGCAAGGTTGGCCATAAGACTAGAGTGGTTCTAGCACGAGCACACCGGCTAGCATTTGGCGTCGGTTTGCTGGAGAGTCGATCTGAAGGCTGGTGAACATTTGGACGCTGCATGACTCAGGCAGTGCGCTCTTTGCATTCAAAGGTGTGAGGTGTGTGGGGTGTAGAATGTGTTCATCTCTGTAGGTAATGCATGTAGGCTAAGGCTAGCACCTAGCTTCTGTGCTGCAGTAGGATGGCTAGCACTGTTGTTATGTGCAGCCGCATCGGGAGGTTTAAGCTGCACAATGCACTCAAAGTGTGTTTCACGTGGATGCTGAGATATTATCTCTTGCAGTGGCTGAAGCTGAAAGCGACAATTGGAGGGCTGAGCGGCATCCTTGTTCAGGAGAGCCTCAGCACCTTCAAGTAGGTGTAATTCCTTAATGTTTTGCTGTTTTACATAAGGCATCATTTGCGGTGAGCTTTCGCATTTGGTAATGCCGGTCGGCGTTGGCGATGTTCAGGTAGTGGGTTGTGCATGCCAAGTGCGGTTTGGGTTGGATGCGGATCAGCATCCAATGTGTCGTACTTGTTGTTTGGTACCACTGGTGTACTAGACCTGTGGTGCGGCGTGTTACTGGGTACTAGCAGGCGTGCGTGCATATAGGCGAGTTTGGGAGGACGATGCTGTGTTGGGAGGTGGTCTGGAAGCCAGTGGCAGAATGGCTCCTGTGCTTAAATCTGCGTTGGTGTCGTCGTGTGGTATTGCATGTGGTCAAAGGAACAAGATCAATAGCAGCAATAGAATCGCTAATGTGAGTATGGGGCTATGCCGATTTGGTGATGTATATGATGCAGAGGCTTGTTCCATAGCATGTGTTTGGAGAGGTGGTCAGTTGTTTCCAGCGTATGGAGTGTTTATGCTAGGTTGGCCATAAGAGTAGAGTGGTTCTAGCACGAGCACATCGGCTAGCACTTGGCGTTGCTTTGATGCGGAATTGATCTGCAGGCTGGTGATCTTTTGGACGCCGCATGACTCAGGCAGTGCGCGTTGCATGCACAGGTGTGGAGTGTAATGTGTGCCTTTTCCTGTATCTAATGCATGTAGGCTGAGGCTAGCACATAGCTTCTGTGCTGCAGTAGGATGGCTAGCACTATTGTTAGTGCAGCCACACTGGGAGGAGTAGGCTGCACAATGCACTCAAGGTGCGTTTCACTTGCATGCTGAGATATGATTTATTGCAGTGTCGGAAGCTGAAAGCGACAATTGGAGGACCGAGGGATATCCTTGTTCAGGAGAGCCTAAGCACCTTCGAGTGGGTCTAGTTCTTCCATGTTTCGCTGTTTTACGTCAGGCAGCGTTTCCGCTGATGGTTTGCATTTGGTAATGCCGGTCTGCGTTGGCGATGTTCAGGAAGTGGGTTGTGCATGCCAAGTGCGGTTTGGTTGTTGGGGCGGATAAGCAGCCAATGTGTCGTAGGTGTTGTTTGGTACCACTGGTCCCTTATCCCTGTGGTGAGGAGTGTTACTGGGCACTAGCAGGCGTGCGTTCGTATAGGCGACTTTGGGAGGACGATGCTGTGTTGGGAGGTGGTCTGGAAGCCAGTGGCAGTAGGGTTCCTGTGCTTAAATCTGCGTTGGTGTCGTCGTGTCGTATTGCATGTTATCGAAGCAGCAATATCCATAGCAGCAATAGAAGCGCTTATATGAGTGTGTAGGAATGCTGGGTTGGTGCTTTATACGACTTGGAGCCTTGGCCAATGCGATGTATTTGGAGAAGTGGTCAGTTGTTTCCAGCAAATGGAATCTTTATGCTAGGTTGGCCATAAGACTAGAGTGGTTCTAGCACGAGCACATCGGCTAGCACTTGGCGTTGCTTTGATACGGAATTGATCTGCAGGCTGGTGAACATTTGGATGCTGCATGACTCAGGGAGTGCGCTCTTTGGATGAACAAGGGTGGGGTGTAGAGTGTGCCTTTTCCTGTAGGTAATGCATGTAGGCTGAGGCTAGCACATAGCTTCTGTGCTGCAGTAGGATGGCTAGCACTGTTGTTATGTGCAGCCGCACTGGGAGGAGTAAGTTGCACACTGCACTCAAAGCGTGTTTCATTTGGATGCTGAGATGTGATTTATTGCAGTGTCGGAAGCTGAAAGCGACAATTGGAGGACCGAGGGATATCCTTGTTCAGGAGAGCCTAAGTACCTTCGAATGGTTTTAATTCTTTAATGTTTCGCTGTTACACTGAGTGCAGCCTTTGCGCAGATGTTTCGCATTTGGTAATGCCAGTCTGCGTTGCCGATGTTCAGCTAGTGGGTTGTGCAGGCCAAGTGCGGTTTGGGTGTTGGTTTGGATAAGCAGGCAATGTGTCGTAGGTGATGTTTGGTACCACTGGTGTACTAGACCTGTGGTGCGGAGCGTTGCTGGGTACTCGCAGGCGTCCTTGCGTTTAGGCGAGTTTGGGAGGACGATGCTGAGTTGGGAGTTGGTCTGGAAGCCAGTGGCAGAATGGCTCCTGTGCTTAAATCTGCGTTGGTGTCGCAGTGTCGTATTGTATGTGGTTAAAGCAACAATATCAATAGCAGCAATGGAATCGCTTATGTGAGTATAGGGCTATGCCGAATCGGTGCTATATATGATGTAGAGGATTTTTTAATGGCATGTGTTTGGAGAGGTGGTTACTTGTTTCTGGCGTGTGGAATGTTTATGCTAGGTTGGCCATAAGACTAGAGTGGTTCTAGCACGAGCACATCGGCTAGCACTTGGCGCCGCTTTGATGCGGAATCGATCTGGAGGTTGGTTGATATTTTGATGCTGCATGACTCAGGCAGTGCGCTCTTTGCACCTACAGGTGTGGGGTGTAGAATGTGGTTTTTCCTGTAGGTAGTGCATGTAGGCTGAGGCCAGCACCTAGCTTGTGTGCTGCAATGGGATGGCTAGCACTGTTGTTATGTGCAGCCGCACTGGGAGGAGTAGGCTGCACATGGGACTCAGGGTCTGCTTCATTTGCATGCTGAGATATTATCTATTGCAGTGTCGGAAGCTGAAAGCGACGATTGGAGGACCGAGCAGCATCCTTGTTCAGGAGCGCCTAAGCACCTTCGAATGCCGGCAGTTGTTTGATGTTTCGCTGTTGCACTGAATGCATCCTTTGCGCTGATGGTTTGCATTTGGTAGTGCCTGTCTGCGTTGACGCCATTTAGAAAGTCGGTTGTGCATGCCAAGTGCTGTTTGGGTGTGGGTGCGGACAAGCAGCCAATGTGTGGTACGTGTTGTTTGGTACCACTGGTGTACTAGACCTGTGGTGCGGAGTGTTACTGGGTACTCGCAGGCGCCCTTGCGTTTAGGCGAGTTTGGGAGGACGATGCTGAGTTGGGAGGTGGTGTGGAAGCCAGTGGCAAAATGGCTCCTGTGCTTAAATCTGCGTTGGTGTGGTCGTGTCGTATTGCATGTGGTGAAAGCAACAATGTCAATAGCAGCAATAGAACCTCCTATGTGATTATGGGGCCATGCCGGTTTGTTGCTTTTTATGATACGGAGGCTTGCTCTATGACATGTGTTTGGAGAATTGGTCAGTTGTTTCCAGCGTATGGAATGTTTGTGCGAGATTGGGCATAAGACTAGAGTGGTTCTAGCACGAGCACATCGGCTAGCACTTGGCGTCGCTTTGATGCGGAATTGTCTTAGAGGGTGGTGAATAGTTGGACGCTGCATGACTCAGGCAGTGCGCTCTTTGCATTCAAAGGTGTGGGGTGTAGAATATGGTTGTTCCTGTAGGTAGTGCATGTAGGCTGAAGCCAGCTGTTAGCTTGTGTGCTGCAGTGGGATGGCTAGCACTGTTGTTATGTGCAGCCGCACTGGGAGGAGTAGGCTGCACACTGCACTCAAAGTCTGTTTCTCTTGCATGCTGAGATATTATCTATTGCAGTGTCGGAAGCTGAAAGCGACAATTGGAAGACCGGGCGGCGTCCTTATTCAGGAGAGCCTAAGCACCTTCGAATGCCTGCAGTTCTTCGATGTTCGCTGTTGCACTGAATGCAGCCTTCGAGCTTATGCTTTGCATTTGGTAGTGGCAGTCTGCGTTGACGCCGTTTAGAAAATGGATTGTGTAGGCCAAGTGCGGTTTGGGTGTTGGGGTGGACAAGCAGGGGATGCGTCGTAGGTGTTGTTTGGTACCACTGGTGTACTAGGCCTGCGGTGCGGAGTGTTACTGGGTACTAGCAGGCGTGCGAGCGTATAGGCGACTTTGGGAGGACGATGCTGAGTTGTGAGGTGGTCTGGAAGCCAGTGGCAGAATGGCTCCTGTGCTTAAATCTGCGTTGGTGTGGTCGTGTCGTGTTGCATGTGGTGAAAGCAACAATATCAATAGCAGCAATAGTGTCGCTTATGTGAGTATAGGGCTAACTCGAATTAGTGCTTTACAAGATTTGGTGATTTGTTCTATGGCATGTGTTCGGAGAAGTGGTTAGCTGTTTCTAGCATATGGAATGTTTACCCGCCTTTGGCCGTAAGACTCGAGTGGTTCTAGCACGAGCACATTGGCTAGCACTTGGCGTCGCTTTGATGCGGAATCGATATAGAGGCTGGAATAAAATTGCATTCTGCATGCCTCAGGCAGTGCGCTCTATGCATCCAAAGGTGTGGGGTGTAGAATGTGCTTGTTCCTGTAGGTAATGCATGTAGTCTCAGGCCAGCACGTAGCGTCTGTGCTGCAGTGGGATGGCTAGCACTGTTGTTATGTGCAGCCGCACTGGGAGGAGTAGGCTGCACACTGCACTTAAACTGTGTTGCATTTGCATGCTGAGATTTTGTTTATTGCAGTGGCCAAAGCTGAGAGCGGCAGTTGGAGGGCCGAGTGATATCCTTGTTCAGGAGAGACTAGCCACCTTCAAATAGTTCTAGTTGTTAGATGTTACGCTGTTGTACTGAATGGAGCCTTTGCGCTGATGGGTTGCATTGCCTAATGCCAGTCTGCGTTGGCGATGCTTAGAAAGTGGGTTGTGCAAGCCAAGTGCGGTTTGGGCGTTGGGGCGGATAAGCAGCCAATGTGTCGTACGTGTTGTTTGGTCCCACTGGTGTACAAGACATGTGGTGCGGAGTGTTACTGGGTACTAGCAGGCGTCCTTGCGTATAGGCGACTTTGGGAGGATGATGCTGAGTTTGCAAGTGGTCTGGAAGCCAGTGGCAGAATGATTACTGTGCTCAAATCTTCGTTGGTGTCCTCATGTCGTATTGCATGTGGTCAAAGGAACAATGTCAATAGCAGCAATAAAACCTATTATGCGAGTATGGGGCTATGCAGAGTTGGCGTTTCATAGGCTGCAGATGGTTGTTTCATGGCATGTGTTTGGAGAAGTGGTCAGTTGTTTCTGGCGTATGGAATTTCAATCCGAGCATGGCCATGATGCTAGAATGATTCTAGCACGAGCACATCGGCTAGCACTTGGCGTCGCTTTGATGGAGAATTGATCTGCAGGCTGGTGAACATTTGGACGCTGCATGACTCAGACAGTGCGCTCTTTGCACCCACAGGTGTGGGGTGCAGAATGTGCTTGTTCCTGTAGGTAATGCATGTAGGCTGAGGCTAGCACCTAGCTTCTATGCTGCAATGGGATGGCTAGCACTGTTGTTATGTGCAGTCGCACAGGAAGGAGTAAGCTGCACACTGCACTCAAAGTGTGTTTCACTTGGATGCTCGTATATTATCTATTGCAGTGGCTGAAGCTGAAAGCGTCAATTGGAGGGCTGAGCGGCATCCTTGTTCAGGAGAGCCTCTGCGCCTTCGAGTAGGTGTAATTCCTTGGTGTTTCGGTGTTCTAGATAAGGCATCCTTTGCGCTGATCTTTCGCATTTGGTAATGCCGGTCGGCGTTGGCAATGTTCAGCTAGTGGGTTGTGCATGCCAAGTGCGGTTTGGGTGTGGGTGCGGATAAGCAGCCAATGTGTCGTACGTGTTGTTTAGTGCCACTGGTGTACTAGACCTGTGGTGCGGAGTGTTACTGGAGAGTCGCAGGCGTCTTTGCGTGTGTGCACTCCGGCAGGACGATGCTGAGTTGGGAGGTGGTCTGGAAGCCAGTGGCAGTAGGGATCCTGTGCTTGAATCTGCGTTCGTGTCGCAGTGTCGTGTTGCATGTGTTCAAAACAACAATATCAATAGCAGCAATCCAATCGCTTATGTGAGTATGGGGCTATGCCGATTTGGTGCTTCTTATGATGTAGAGGCTTGTTCATGGCATGTGTTTGGAGAAGTGATCAGTTGTTTCCAGCGAATGGAATGTTTATGCGAGGTTGACCATAAGACTAGAGTGATTCTAGCACGAGCACATTGGCTAGCACTTCGCGTCGCTTTGCTGGAGAATCGATCTGGAGGCTGGTGAACATTTGGACGCTGCATGACTCAGAGAGTGCGCTCTTTGCATTCAAAGGTGTGGGGTGTAGAATGTGCTGTTTCTTGTAGCTAATGCATGCAGGCTGAGGCCAGCACGTAGCTTCTGTGCTGCAGTGGGATGGCTAGCACTGTTGTTATGTGCAGCCTCGCGGGGAGGAGTAGGCTACACACTGCACTCAAATTCTGCTTCACTCGCATGCTGAGATGTTATCTATTGCAGTGGCTGAAGTTGCAAGCGACAATTGGAGGACCGAGGGATATCCTTGTTCAGGAGAGCCTAAGCACCTTCGAATGGCTGCAGTTCTTCCATGTTTCGCTGTTACACTGAATGCAGCGTATGCGCTGATGGTTTGCATTTGGTAATGCCGGTCTGCGTTGGGGACCTTCAGAAAGTGGATTGTGCATGCCAAGTGCGGTTTGGGTGTCGGTGCGAATAAGCAGCCAATGTGTCGTAGGTGTTGTTTGGTACCACTGGTGTACTAGACCTGTGGTGCGGAGTGTTACTGGGTACTCGCAGGCGCCCTTGCGTTTAGGCGAGTTTGGGAGGACGATGCTGAGTT